>NC_138770.1:545950704-545960704 GCF_965119305.1 Pelophylax lessonae | reverse complement strand
GGTGTGTCAAAAGGCCCAATCATGAAACCCTTGGCCACCTCAGCCTGTAACAAGGTGTTGACTGTGGAGGGGTCGGACAGGGCAGACTGCAAATTATTGCACTCCACCGTGGTTGCTGGTAGAGCGACTAACCCTGTTTAAAACCCTTCTGTGAAACCCTGGATAAGAAAATTAACTAAATCCTGAGCAGGCTGGGACTCCAGGAGGGAAGCCAGGGTGTCCACGTGCAATTCGGTCAGTCATTTCTTTGGGAAGAGTCGGTTAGGGCACATGGTCTTGGCGTGTGCCCGGAAGCAAGTAGAACAGATATGTAACAACCTGCAGGCGCTGAAACTGCAACCCCCTGCATTAAAGTTGTTACAGACCTGTGTCTTGCCCAGGAACACGATGGGCCTGCCTAGCCTGTCTTTGGAAGTTTTCTGGTCGACTCTGCTGGTACCCGGGGTGACGTCGCTTAGTGACGGTGGAACTGGATTCAATGGCACACAAGTTGGTGGGATGGGAAAAAGCAGCACAGTTGGCGCAGGCCGGTGGAGCGAGCCCAGCGAAGTGGCGGCAGAATAACTCTGTGTCCAATTGGCCCCAGTCTGCCCGGACGTCGAACTGGGCGAAGGTGGCAGCCGCTTTGGCGGAAAAAGAATGGTGGTAGTCATAGAATGCTGAGCCGCCATACTTGTACCCCAACTCGACCACCTTGTGCATGTACAAATCCAGTTCCTCCCTTCGGTTCGGGAAATTGAAGCACATCACATCCCTAAACAGACCGAAAGCCAACACGAACTCCGGGACGGTCAATTTCTTGCTCAACCTGGGGTCTTTGGCCTTAAGCACCACAGAAAGTTTGCCGTAGTTATACGACTTACTTTCAACAACGTCCTGGGAAGCTAAAAGCAAGGTCATAAGGTTGACATCCTTGCCCTCCAGGATGTCTTTCTTGACACTAGGAGGGACCATGTGAGCTGGCGTGATGATGTGTGAGATAGAGGCCGGGGAGGTAAGAGTACCTGCGACGACACTCTGCGAGACCGCTAGGGTGGCAACCTGGGAGGGTGGGAAACCCGGGAATGCCGAGGGGATGGGAGCCGGGGTTTCCAATTTCTCCATCCTCTGATTCAGGCTGTTGATGTAGGACAAGATGGACGCCATCGTGGCCTGAATCCCAGCTAAAGTCTCGTGCACATTGTCCTGCGATCCAAACCCCGACGGCGGAACTGTGTTGGTCTTTAGGATCCTGAAAAGTTCAGCTTTCCTGGCAGTGGCCGGGAATGGAATTCTTCTCCGTCTTAATTCGGCGATGATCCTTGGGATGGTCCAAGCACTCAACGGGCCAGGGCTCGTCAAGACTTGGCTTCCTCCTGCGAGTAGGAGGCCTGACTGGCGTGCTAGGAAGGGAGAAGCTATCTCCTATGTCTGACGCGTGAGACATCCTGGAAAACATGAAGAAAAAGGTCACGGAACATGAGCGTAAAATATTTGACGGGAGGGCATGCCCCCGTGCCCCCCCCCCCAAGGTTTCCCGAGAGGAGACCAGCGCTAGCGAGCGGGACGTGAGGCCCTAACTAACCCAGCGGTGGATAGAGGCGCTGTCTATGAGTTGGCCCTGTGCTGTGCCAAGTAATGAAATGGCGGGGAGTAGGCCTCTGGAAGGTGACGCCCTTTCTATGCTAGTGGGGTGACCGAGACGCTAGCTATGATTTGGGCCGATGGGCGAATACCTCTGCGTGAGGATGGGTGTTGGTCTCGGGCTAACTTCCAAGTGACCTACCTAACTACCCCCCCCCCCGCCAGATGCAAAGGAAATGTATAGACCAAGTGAGACGGCATACCTTCGATAACCTGTGAGGGGTCTGAAAAGGCTTGATTGCACGTCCGATGAAGTTCGTGCGTGCTGCCTGTATGGGTGAAAAAAACTGTTGGCGCCTGAAGTGAGATGACATAAGCGCCTGACTCAAACAACTGACATGCCCTACGGACGCCAACCCTAGGTATATCAAGAGGGGTGGTGCGAAGTGCCCACCAGAACCTGCGACTGAGGGAAGGAGAGATGTGGTCCACCCCCCGAATGAACGTTTTACCGGAAGTGAACCAGGAATGTGGTTGGAGTGTGTCCTTGTGTGTAAAGGCCGTGGGTTATGGCCGGAAGCCAGGTGAGGGGGCGGGAGCGTGGCCCCCCGCATGCGGTTAGTACAAGACCTCTGAGGCCGAATGCCCCTGAGAGTTGAGAGGGGAAAAAAAAAACAGTTTTGTGGTACCTGAAATAACGTCAACGAACATTGAGAGAAAAAAAAAACCATATGTAACAAAACAAAAATTTGTGTGACTCAACATGATGGCAAAGAAAACGACAAAGCATTTTTTTTTTCTTTGATTGGTGAACTCCCCCCCCCCCCCCCAGAGGATGCAAGAGTGAGGCTGGCCAGTGGGAGGAGGCCCAGCCAGGGGGCTGCCTGTGCGAGATGAGAGCCGGTGCAAACCAAAAGGTGCGATGTAACGGCAAAGAAAGCTGCTTCACGGAATTCCTTTTTTTTTTTATTATTGCAACCAACTATCCAGGTGTATGTGACCGGAATGCATTGAAATGAAATAATCGGAAAACATGAATGAGGAACAAAGATTTGCAGGGTTCCTGACCAGGTTTGTGGTTGTGACAATAAGGAGAACAAGTTTTGAAAATGACAGTGAACAAATAACAGATGTAATTCCCTTAAGACCACTAGGTGTCGCCAGTGAGCCAGAAAAGCAGCCTGTGCTGATACAGAAAGACGGAACCTGTGAAGTGAACTGTCCCGAGGGAGATACTATCAACGGAAATGATGCGAGCTGTCACACGGCTGGTGAAGAGAGGGGGGGGGGGGCAGGCTGGTGGTGGGGGACCTGGGGAGGGTGAATTTGATGGTGCCCGGAGGTGGGAGCGCCCCAAAGAACTTATAATGGGGAGGACAAATGGCCGGGCAGTGAAAGGTGCAAGGGCTGGCAGGGAGCCGGGGGATAATGTCTGACCCCCCCCCCCCCCAGGGAGGCCGTGGACCGCTCCAGGGAGTGCAGACATGATCAGCAACGGCCAGGATGACCTCCCCCCCCCCGCAGCAGCCTGAGAAAGGTAGGTCCAGGCTGGGGAGACAAGCTGTCGTTCACCCTGTGTGAGTGGAGGAAGGAAGGAGCAGGGAGGCCCCCAGCTCCCCCTCCCCAGTACTCACAGTGAGTGCCTGATGGCCGACCCAGAAGCGTCCTCGTGGAGCTCTGCAAACTGACTGGTGGGCGTGACACAAACCAGACAAACGATCCCAGAGGCAGCCCAGAAGAGGCGGGGGGGCCTGCCTTTAAATAGGGGGCTCCTCCCCTCCCACAACTCCAGGCTCCGCCTTCCGATAGATAGATAGATAGATAGATAGATAGATAGATAGATAGAGAGATAGATAGATAGATAGATAGATAGATAGATAGATAGATAGATAGATAGATAGATAGATAGATAGATAGATAGATAGATAGATAGATAGATAGATAGATAGATAGATAGATAGATAGATAGATATGTGCATACATAGAATAGCGCAGTTTTACTGCAAATTTGCTGAATAAAATTCCCTATAACTCCCACTAACGTTTTCAAAAACGTTATTTTTAGCATACTTTTTGGTATAAAGCATGCGCACATGGGCTATCTGCCAGAAATAGACTGGAGCTATTTTTGCGTTTTACACTTTTATTAAAATCTGTTTTTCTAGTTAACTTTTTCTCACAGTTTAAAAGCAGTTTAGCTCAAAATCATATAACACATCTTTCCCACACATTTTTTTATTTTTTTCCTGCCATATTTTGTGATTTTGAACAAAACAGTCCACCTTTTAGCTGGACTGTTTTTAAGTCCAGTCCTGACGTTATTTGATCTTAGTGAATTTGACACTGCTCATAACGTTTCTGATGGAGTTATAGTGAATTGCATTTGCACCAAAAAATAGTCAAAATTGAGGTAAAATAGAACTAGACCAGCGTTGGAGGTACAGTGAATTAGGCCCTGTATGTCAAAGTTAAATATGAAAGAAAAAATGTTTTTTCTTTTTTAAATGCAGATTAAGCAGACACATATGCACTGAGGTTGCAGGAAATGTGAAGCACCGCACGCCTAACAGGTTGGATTCTGTTGTTCTATTCCGCTATTGAATTAAAAAAAAAAAACCCATTTGAATGAAAAACTGAAAAATATTTTTTTTACCCAAAATACTGAAAAAGAATAATTTTCCCCTCACGTTGGTGCTTTTTGAAGAGCAGGTTAGAAAAGCAGTGTATTTCTAAAGATTGTATGTCAAAATTAAATATGAAGGAAAAAAACTTTTTTCTTTTTTGAATGCAGATTAAGCAGACACATATGCACTGAGCTTGCATGAAATGTGCAGCACCGCACACCTAACAGACTGATAACATTTTTTTTTTCTACTTTCTCCTCCTCACTTGGCTCAGGTCAGGGCATAAAGATTGTGCACTGCACCCCCACACACAATCAAATCAATGTAGATCACTGTCTGATTAAAGCAGATTGTTCCTATCCTATGCTTTCCCTACAAGCAATCTTTCCAGCCTCGCCCTACAGTAAACTCCTATCTCTGCCTCAGCAGCAATCAGGAACCTGTCCCTAGTATAGTTATAGCAGAGTGACGCACGGCGCTGTGTGACTCCAGCTTATATAGAGTCTGGGTCACATGCTGCGCTAGCCAATCACAGCCATGCCATTAGTAGACATGGCTGTGATGGCTTCTAGGGCACACTAGTTAAACGCTTGCTGATTGGCTGCCTTGCACCTGTTGAAAGCGTGCCATTAAAACCACGCCAAAACATCAAATAATGTTACCGAACAACGGACAGTACCCGAACATACAGTGAAATGTTCGGGTTCGGGTCCGGGTGCCGAATACCCAAAAGTCCGGTATGAACACAAACAACACAGTCCGGGTTCGCTCAACCCTACTCATGACCTAGCAATCTTTGTCTATGAGCATAGACCACTACACCAAAGTGCTGGATACATACAATCAGACATGCCTGAAAGTTTCAGATGAATAAAGAATGAAGATTGATAATTAGACAGCTGTGTAGTCTGCTATTAGTAAATCTAAAGGTTAATACACATAAGATACATAACTATACCTAAAAAAAAAAAAAAAACATAATAGATGACATTGCTGTGTAATAGTGATTCAGAATAGACAAATTTCCTTTTATAAAAACAAAACGGAATTTGGTTAACTCCAAAACCGAATTCACTATTTGGTTAACTCCAAACCCTAATTCACTAAAGCACCTAGTTGAAAATTTAACTCTGGCAGCTTCACCTAATTAAGATGCTAATGAGTTTAGCTTGGAGTTAGTTTTGGAGAAGTGAGCAGCTCTAGTCCAAATTCTTAGTGAATTAGGCCCACAGTCTTTAGACCGACATTGCTTTTCTAACCTGCTCTTCAAAAAGCACCAATGTGAGAGGAAAATAATTATTTTTCAGTATTTAGGGTAAAAAAATATTTTTGAGTTTTTCATACAAATGTTTTTTTTATTTTTTTTTTATTCAATAGCGGAATATAACAACAGTATCCAACCTGTTAGGGGTGCGGTGTGTAGCGGGCATTTCCTGCACCCTCAGTGCATATGTGTCTGCTTAATCTGCATTTTAAAAAGAAAAAAAACGTTTTTTGCTTCATATTTTACTGTGACTTACAGCGTTTAGACAGACACTGCATTTCAAATCTGCTATTCAACAAGCACCAATTAAGGGGACAATTATTTTTCAATTTTATATTCATACATTAAAGTGCAATACACCCATTGCATACTGTTGTATTGCGCATTGCAATAAAAAAAAAACATTTAAGGGCAAAAAAAAGTTGATTGCGGCCCTGTCTACATATGTTACAGTGAGATACACCCATTGCATACTGTTGTATTGCGCCTTGCAATAAAAAAAACTATTTAGGGGACAAAAGAGTTTATTGCGGGAAATAAAAAAAAAACATTTAGGGGCAAAAAAAGTTGATTGCAGCCCTGTCTGCATATGTTACAGTGAGATACACCCATTGCATACTGTTGCATTGTGCCTTGCAATAAAAAAAAAACATTTAGGGGCAAAAACAGTTGACTGCGGCCCTGTCTGCATATGTTACAGTGAGATACACCCATTGCATACTGTTGTATTGCGCCTTGCAATAAAAAAAAACTATTTAGGGGACAAAAGAGTTTATTGTGGCCCTGTCTGCATATGTTACAGTGAGATACACCCATTGCATACTGTTGTATTGCGCATTGCAATAAAAAAAACATTTAGTGGACAGAAAGATATTAAATTGCGGCTTAGTCTGTATCCGTACGTGTGAGATACACTCGTTGGATACTGTTGTTCTAGTCCGCTATTCAATAAACATCCATTTAGATAAGAAGAATATTCCCCCATGGCCCAATTTTTTCCTTTCATTGTTTGACACTCATGCAGTGTTGGCTCTCTGCTCCCGCGGTTTTGGTTGGGTGAGTCAGCGTCCCTCGCCCCCTACTGGCGGGTTCCTCAGCCTCACTGCTTTGTGGTCAATCTATATGAAGGATTTTTTCCAAACATCCATTTAGGGAAAAAATATTATATTGCGGCCTAGTCTGTATCTGTACGTGTGAGATACACCCGTTGTATACTGTTGTTCTAGTCCGCTATTTAATAAACACCCATTTAGGGAAAAAATATTAAATTGCGGCCTAGTCTGTATCTGTACGTGCGAGATACACCCGTTGTATACTGTTGTTCTATTCCGCTATTCAATAAACACCCATTTAGGGAAAAAATATTACATTACGGCTTAGTCTGCATATTTTACTGTGATATACACTTGTTGGATACTGTTCTATTCCGCTATTCAATAAACACCTATTTAGGGAAAAAATATTACATTGCGGCTTAGTCTGCATATTTTACTGTGAGATACACTCGTTGGATACTGTTGTTCTATTCCGCTATTTAATAAACATCCATTTAGGGAAAAAAATATTACATTGTGGCCTAGTCTGCATATGTTACAGCGCAACAAGGCATGCAGGTCTCGCATGGAGGCCCAGTTACTGGTGGTGAAGTGGTGCTGTTCCGCAGAGCGACTCATGCGTGCGTGCTGCAGCTGAAACTCCACTATGGCCTGCTGCTGCTCGGCCAGCATGTGCAAGGGGGAGTTCCACCTTGTGGGGACGTCACATATGAGGCAGTGAGCGGGAAGGCCGAAGTTACGCTGCAGCGGTGAGCAGCAGCAGGGTAAGAATGCCGAAAGTGCACACAGACGGCCCGCACTTTCTGCAGCAGCTCTGACATATCGGGGTACTTTCTAAGGAACCTCTGCACCACCAAATTCAGCACAAGCGCCAGGCAAGGGATGTGTGTCAAACCGGCTAGGCCCAGAGCTGCTACGAGATTTTGCCCATTATCACACACCACCAGGCCGGGCTTGGGGCTCACTGCCACCAACCACTCATCGGTCTGCTGTTCAATGCTCCTCCACAACTCCTGCGTGGTGTGTGGTTTTTCCCCCAAACAGGCAAGTTTTAAACCTGCCTGCTGTCGTTTACCCCTGGCCGTGCTGAAGTTGGTGGTGAAGGTGTTACGCTGTCCAGATGAGGAGGTGGTAGAGGATGAGGAAGCGGAGTAGGAGGAGTTAGGAACAGGAGGCAAACTGAAGCGCACTGCAATCTTCGGTGGTGGAAGGACATGCGCCAAACTGCTATCCGCCTCAGGCCCAGCCACCACTCCATTTACCCAGTGTGCTGTTAGGGAGATATAACGTCCCTGACCTTGCTTACTGGTCCACGTATCCGTAGTTAGGTGGACCTTGCCACAGATGGCGTTGCGCCGTGCGTACCTGATTTTGTCACCCACTTGGTTGTGCAGGGAAGGGATGGCTTGCCTGGAAAAGTAGTGGCGGCTGGGCATGGCATACTGTGGGACAGCCACCGCCACAAGGCTTTTTAAAACTGCGTCTCCACCAGATGGAATGACAGCATTTCAAAGGCCAGGAATTTTGAAATGCTGGCATTCAGAGCCAGGGATCACGGGTGGGTGGGGGGGGGTACTTCCTCTTCCGCTCTAGTGTTTGGGAGATAGAAAGCTGACCGCTTCCATGGGACATTGTGGAGATGGTTGTTGATGACCCAGGTGGTGGTGTTGCTGGCAGATCCTCTGTTTGCGGGGTGGCAGGTGCCGGTCTCACTACAGAGGTGGATGAAGAGGCTGAGACTGCAGCAGCAGAAGACTAAGCAGGAGGAGCCAGAGACCTTTCTTGGTTTTAGAGTTGTGCACTCCACTGCAGCTCGTGCTTTGCACTTAGATGCCTGGTCATGCAAGTTGTGCTCAGGTTGAGAAGGTTTATGCCTCGCTTCAGGCTCTGATTGCACAGCGTGCCAACCGCTTGTGTCCTGTCATCATCACATTGTCTGAAGAACTGCCATGCTAGGGAACTCCTTTGAGCTGGCTTTGGTGTGCTCGGTCCGCAGTAGCAGGCGTAGTGTCTAGGGCACGGCCGCTCCGCTTTTGCACCCTGCTCCCTCTTTTGCTGTGCTGGTGGCTCTGTGCAACCACCGCCTCTTCCTCCAAACTACTCAGGTCACCTGCATGACATTCATTCCATGTGGGGTCGAGGACCTCATCGTCCACCACATCATCTTTCACCCAGTCTTCACCCCTGCAACCCTTGTCGGTCTCCACAATTCGGAATTCCGCAGCAGTTGGCACCTGTGTTTTGGCATCATCCGAGACGTGCTGTGATGGTCCTCCCATGTACTCATCTTTCTTGAGACATAAGTTGTTGGACATCAGTGCACTCAATCTCTTCCATTTCTGGGGCAGGGCTGGATGGATGGCCCTGGGAAACCATGCTAACAGAGTCATCAAAAAGAAGAAGCGACTGCTGCATGACTTGGGGCTCAGACTGCTTGGCTGATTTGCAAGGGGGTGAGGTGAAAGATTGATGGACATCGGCTGCAGGTGCCAACTCTGACCTTTCCGCAGAAGACTGGGTGGAAGACAATGTGAAGGAACTGGAGGCATTGTTAGCAACCCAATCTACTATCTATCGCCTGTACTTGTTCTGTTCTCAACATTTGTAGAGGCACATTAGGCCCTGCCAAATACTGCTGTGAGGTTCTGTCACCTACTCGCAGCTGAGAAAGGTGTTTCACTTGTGCGTGTAGCTGGCACAGATCGACCACGTCCTCTCCTTGCAACAGGAGCTCCACCAGCAGCACCACGACCCAGCACTAACATGGTGGAGCAGTATGTGTGCACACGCCTAGACGTACTGAATGACGGGTCTGCCCCCTTCAACTTCTGGGTCTCCAAATTGGGCACATGGCCTGAGCTTGCCCTTTACGCCTTGGAGGTGCTGGCCTGCCCTGCAGCCAGTGTATTATCTGAACGTGTATTTAGCATGGCTGGGGGCGTTATCACAGACAAGCACAGCGGCCTGTCCATAGTCCATGTGGACAAGCTCACGTTCATTAAAATGAACCAGGCATGGATCCCACAGGACTTGTCCGTACCTTGTGCAAAATAGACATGTATACCGGCCTTACCCAGCCATTGTTGTATTTTTGATCTTTCTCACTCTTTTCGGGATGTACCCTAATTTAAAAAGAAATAAAATAAAATAAAAAAAAAAAACAGTGTTCGCTACCTCGTCCTCCTCCACAGCCGCTTCCACCTACACCGCCACCTCCACCGCCACCTCAACCTCCTACTCCATATGGGCCTCATCCTCCTCCTTGTCCTCCTCCACCGCCGCCAACGCCGCCGCTTCCACCTACACCGACATATCCTCTGCCACCTCAACCTCCTACTCCATATGGGCCTCGTCCTCCTCCTACATCATTCAAGATGATTATTTTTTATTTTTCTGTTTTTTATGTTCTTTTAAGTTATTTCCCTATCCATGTTTGTTTGCAGAGCACTTGCCATGCTCTTAACCTCCCTGGCGGTATGATTATGTCAGGAATT